>NC_054700.1:16563075-16586168 GCF_016097555.1 Gigantopelta aegis | reverse complement strand
TCTGTATTTCATGGTGTTTTCTGGTCTTCCTTTCATTTTGTAAGAAGCCCAACTTGGATTTTGTTACTTCAATAATTCCGTACGTATGGCAAAAATCGTTTTTTAGGAAATAAATAAAATTTTACCCTAGTACACATATTATAACGAATCCGAAAGACACGTTTTAATATAAACCCCCTAAATATTATTATGCACAAAAATATATTGATATGTAATTACCATCGTTAAAAAGTCTCTGTTAGTCGTGACATCTTAACAATTGCAACAAACTCAGAATGTCCCTTTAATGAAAGTCAGTCAAATAAACCAAATAAGTTCTTATTGACCTGACATTTACCTTACTTCATCTCTCTGTACAAAATATAATAGTTCATACACAGACAGCCAAACGTAATTATTACAATACAAAATATGTATATTGAAAAATATACGTATCCATTTCTACTTTGTTGAAACACAAGTGGTCGTCCCAGTACAGATAATCACCCTATTTCCTGCACGGAACACTTTAATGAAATGGAAAGAAAAAACCCCGAAAATCACAAGACGCCAAATATTAGATATTGATTTTATTATGTATAACGAACTCTTTTAATTACAGTGCCTACCCCTAGACAGAGTTAAAATAATTGCTCCCGGTAAGGTCCCGCAGACGAGTTTATAGTTGACGACACGAACAAAATGGTCACCGTACGATAAATCGCGATTATAGGTAGTACTAAACCAAATAATCTTCCGGCTGGGTCAAAGTTGAAGGACGGTGCAGACCGAACTTTTAATTTGAGAAGTGAACACTCACAAGTCCTGTTGATTGTTATAAATGTGAGTGATTGTTGGTTGTAAAAAAATTAGTTTTATCTGGGCTAAAAATGTATGCAATTTTATTTCATCTAGTACCACTGTGTCAAGTAGTCGCCTTGTGCTTGGAACGACGCATGGGGTACGCCTGTAAAAAAACAACTCAAATTTGGGGCGGAACTAGGGTAGTCATAGACTTGCTAAATACCCGTTATCTTTCTTCAGAAATGAGCAGCGCTGTTGACACCACTTTTTTTTGTGATTCACTTTAAGGCGGTGACGGTGTGGTAGTATTTATATCCGTGTGGCGTTTATGTCGATTGATACGTTGCAGAGTAGGTGTTTTAGGCCACATATGTTACTATTGTCGTCTATGGGATTTTTGCTTTGATGTAGTATACACCCTAATGAAAACAAATATGGCGAGAATGCTGTCTAAGGTTGAAATGATGTGGATGGGCACGGCACCCGCGATATGTTACCAATGGACCGGCGCCTCGAATATCGCGCGTTTTTTTTGTTTTGTTTGTTTTTGGGGGGGGGGGGGGGGGGGGGGGGGGGGCTGCTTATTATATATATGTGCTGTTATACTCTACTTGAATACTCTACTTGATTTTTTTTAAAGTCGAACATGTGTGTTTATGTTTGTGTTTGTGTGTGTTTATGTTTGTGTTTGTTTGTGTGTGTGTTTGTGTTTGTGTATGTGTGTGTGTGTGTGTGTGTGTGCGTGCGTGCATGCGCGCGTGTGAGTCAGTACGTGTAGGCTTCTAAGGATTGAAAATGGGCGAAAACCATTTATTGGTTAAAGAAAAACAAATTCATGTAACCCATTTACTTTTTGCATTACCCGTCATGACCACCTCTAAATGCTATTCAAATCAATTTAATGAAGGATAAAAAATGGTTTTCGTAAAAATTTGAAGTTGTGCGCGAACGACCACGAACGAATTAGCTTTGTTGTGGCCGCACGCATTTGAAAACGTTTGGTGAGCCCATGTGTGTGCGTTGTGTGAGAGTAGGTGTGGTGTATGTATGTGTCACTGTATTACTATTTGTATATGTATGAGCCACTGTGTGTTAGTGTGTGTATAAGTGTTTGTGTGTACACGTGAGTGTGTGTCACTGTGTGTATGGGCGTATGCGTGTCACCGTATATGTATTTGTCACCGTGTGTGTATTTGTGCATCACCGTGTGTGTATATGTGTCATCGTGTGTCACTATGTGTATGTGTATTTCTGTGCGCGCGAGTGTATGCGTGTATGTGTGTGTCAAAGTGTGTATGTGTGCGTGTGCGTGTGTGTGTGCATGTGTATGTGTGTGTGTAACTGTGTGTATGTGTCTGTGCGTGTGTATGTTTATGTGTGTGTGCGTGTGTATGTGTGCGTGTGTTTATGTGTGTGTGCGTGTGTATGTGTGTGTGTAACTGCGTATGTGTGTGCGTGTGTATGTGTGTGTGTATGTGTGTATGTGTGTGCGTGTGTGCGTGTGTGTGTGTGCATGTGTGTGTGCGTGTGTATGGTGTGTGTAACTGTGTGTATGTGTATGTGGTGTGGGGCGTGTGTGTATGTGTGTGTAGTATGTGTATGTTTGTGTGTGTCGGGCAATCGGTAATCGCTATCAAAAAAACAATGTTTGAGAATGTCATGTAATCAGCAATCGTAATTGGGATTGATACATTGCTACTGTAATCATAATTAGCGATTATTTTCACGATTACTCATACTTACTAAACCCCTGGGGTATATTTAGCAGCGTAGACAATAGAAACTGACTTCCATTGTCTTCTACTCTCATAGTAGAACACTTGTCGTCCGTATATTCTGATACTGATTAACCCAATTACAAAATTTAGGCATCCAGTATTGAATTTTATATAACAAACGACAACGCATAATTATATTGTGTTTTACTTACACGATATATACTATTCTATCTCTGTCTGTCCTGTCTGTCTATCTATCTATCTATTTTATCTATTTATCTATTTAAAAATCTATCTAGCTATTTATCTATCTATCTATCTATCTATCTATCTCTAGATATTTTTGCAAAAAAGTGCCTCACAGGGGAAAATGTCACTATCAATTCACTACGAAACACCGTATCTCGCTTTGGATCGTTTTCAAACCTAATCGATTTAATTCTTAAAAGAACGAAGGGTCCAAAGTGTGTATATTTGCAAACATGCCGTCGATAGAAATTATAAAGCATTCTATCTACGCTTCGGGACATAGTGTACTCATTTGGGAAAATCGTGAATCGTTTTTGAACTGAACCTAACTTTTCTTTTATATTCCTACAACACACAAGAGCTTCATCATAGTGTGTATAATTTTCAAACATTTTCCACAAGGAAATATCATTATTCCCACCACAGGACGCAGTGGTTTTCGTACCGTGGTTTCATTTTCATTTTCCACCCTAAATTTACATTATTGCCCTAAGATGGCCCATTGGGACCATGGGACCCCGTTCACGGGTAAGCGGGCGAAGCTATCTTAGCCCTAAGATCATCTTAATTACGAAGTGCATAGCTACCCTACGTAACCTATGCACTTAAGTTGATCTCTTAGGGCTAAGAAAGCTTCGCGGAACTGAGGGGGGCCCTGGGGGTGTATGGCTGTATGTTGCGAAACGCACTGCCTCGTTATGAAGGAAGTAGCACCTTTGTTGCATTTAATTTAAGACACAGTGTTGAAACTTGGAAATCTATGGTTGTTTTCAACACAACTTTACTTTATTCCTAAACGTGGAAGGGTCAAAGTGTGTATATTTTGCAAAGAATTTCTAAGGGGAAGTACTATCTCATTCCAGCACCAGAGAACCCATAGCCTCCTACGATGCATAGTGGTCGTTTTTTTTTAGCGTATATGTTCCAATTCCTAAACGGGTTAGTCGTCAGAGTACTGGTATATTTTTGAAAGTATTGCTCACAGAAAATATTGCATTTACAACAATGTGACAATCTTTCCAATTTTAGAGTCCGGGTTGTTTTTGAACCTAATTTTTCTTTCTATTCCTAAACTTGAAAAGGTCAAAGTGTGTATATTTGTAAAAATATCCAAGTGGAATGCGAGTTTTTCATTCCGCTATGAGACATAGGGTCGCACTATTAAATAGTAATCGTTTTCAACCGAACTGGCGTTATTCGTAATGGTCATATTGGAAACATTGTCCACAGGAAATATTTCATTCCATTACGGGAATCAAGTCTCCCACTTTGGATTCATGGTCGTTTTCATCCTAATTTCAATTATTCCTAAACAGGGAAGGGTCAAGATGTTTGCTTCAAACATTACCCTGAAAAAAAAAATCCCCATTCCATTATGGGATGCAGTGGAATCGTCGCCGTTTTCACTCTAATTTGCTTTATTTCTAAACGGGGAACGGTCAGTGTATATATTTACAAACATTTCCTGACGGAAATATGACATTTCATATCCCACTTTGGAATCGTGATTGTTTTCAACCTAATATCCTTTATTCCAATATAGGTAAGGGTCAAGATATGTATATTTACCTTTAATACACAGGGAAGAACAGTGGTCTTCACGGAGCAATGAAAGAAAAAGAACATTAAGGGAAAAGACAGAGAAAGACAGAGACCTCGGCATAGAGCCACAACTAAACAGAACGATGGAGAATCGAGAGAGAGAGAGAGAGAGAGAGAGAGAGAGAGAGAGAGAGAGAGAGAGAGAGAGAGAGAGAGAGAGAGAGAGAGAGAGAGAGAGCGAGCGAGAGAGAGCAAAGGACATACCGACAGACATACTGTATCGGAAAGAGAAAATGCGAGAGAGATAGAGAGAGAGAGAGAGAGAGAGAGAGAGAGAGAGAGAGAGAGAGAGAGAGAGAGAGAGAGAGAGAGAGAGAGAGAGAGAACGAACGAACGAACGAACGAACGAGAGCCTGTTTGGTATGGAACTGGAAGCGACACAAGGTGCTTCAGATTTCGATATTTAATCCATCTTTTCTATCTCTTATTAATATGCAGTGAAACACGAGTGAATGAGAAATTACTCTTGAAATGAAATAAAATTACGTACCTGTAAAAACAATTCACAAAAAAGTCTGAATCACATATTTTTCATGTCTTTAATACATTTGTGCATTCCGCCATATTGCCCATTTAGAAATAATAAGTGATAGCAATTCAAGTAATAACAAATACTAAATGTATCAATTCCTTCTCTTTTCTCCTACTGACACGTGCATAGTTTGATAGGGCACACACAAGCAAGAGACCATCCTCAAAAACCAAAATCATTTACTGTTACCACCACCAACTCCACCAAACCCGATATATCATTTTTGAGTATCCACTAGACTGCCCGGAATGGTCGGCCATTTTCAGGCATTTATTTATTAAATGAGGTTTGACATAAAATATGTTAACGCAGTGCAGCTGTAAATGCCGCAGATATTTTTGACAGATAGACGTGTGTATCATCCTGTTTCTGATCCGTCGTACACCCGTCTACAACTATGTGCGAGTAAAATCTGCTGTTGGCCTGCGACAGGTTACACATTTTATGGGACCAATCTTTATACTCAAACGAAAAAAGAAAATTATGCGTGAAACCCTTTTCCACGAACTGGTGGGGTTAATGTAAATATTGTTTAAAGGATGGCTAAACACACGTTTATGACAGTCATATTTAATATTTTACAGCCAATGACAGACCTTAAAGAATCAAGATCTATTCATAACGGACAGTATATATATAAAATGAAAAACAACCAAAATACATTTGTAAATCACATATCATTTATTATACCAGTCACCCTTTGTCACACGTTTTTGAGGTAACTTTTATTTACTGGTATACGGTATTTACAATGTGTTTTGTCCTATTTTCAGATTTAATCAGTAATGTTAATAATCACATACTACATGTGTATGTTATTTTCTGACATAATGGCAACCTTGTATATTATTTACAACTAATTATTTATATCTGAGAGACGACATATTGGATTGAAATGTTGCTGCATTTTGATAGGTCTTACAGAGGAAAAAAAAATCTGACCGAAATTTCTGAACATAATATTATATTGCTATGCCAGAGAACAGAAACATAACTACACATTTTGAATATTATCATTAAGAAAATACCTCAAACTGACTTTAAAATATCTATATTTCAAATAACTTGGGATATATATATATATATATATATATATATATGTATATATATATATAGAGAGAGAGAGAGAGAGAGAGAGAGAGAGAGAGAGAGAGAGAGAGAGAGAGAGAGAGAGAGAGAGGGGGGGGAAGAGGAGATACATAGGAAAAATACAGCCGCTACGTAAGCTACTTTTGCCGATAAAGCAGTAAAGGATATGGCCTGATTCAAAGCTATTAAATTGAGAAATGGGTTTTTTTCCCTGAATTATCCTAACACTGTTCATGTTGGTTTTATATTTGGAGGTGTTTTTGTTTAATTATTTTGTTTGTTTTGTTTCGTTTCGTTTTGTTATTTGATTTGTTTTTGTCAGTCACGACAAGTCAGTTCCGGTAGTCAGCACTTGCTTAATTCTACTTTCTCCCTGATGGGAAAAACTATCAGTCTGAAATCACTATTCTCTTACTTTATACAAAAGGCACAACACCACTATCTCCGTGTCGGCACTTTGTGTATCAGATTAACAAGGTCTAGTTTAGGAAATAGGTCTTAACTAGAAATGGTATAAATATACTGAAATACCTTGTAGTTTTTAATTTATTAGTATTATCATTATTATTTTTATGTTCTTTTGATGACTGAAGTAGGTTGGCCATTGTAGTATTTAAACAACACATTGATTTGCATTTCCTTTGTTTTCCTTTGGCGGACCGTTCAGAATTGCGCCTAATTTCCTTCGCAAAACTGCGCACCCTTTCTCTTTGGCTTAATCCTTCGGAATATTCCGAATTCCATAGCACCATACCACCCTCCGCCTGTTACCGGCCCCGGTCGAACTGCTGGTGCTCCCTTGCACCTGCCAGTACAAGCGGTCCCCCTTTCGAACCCATCCCACCCCTTTCCTGTCCTGGACGGAGGAGCCGGCACTTGTGCCCAGGACAGGCGTGCGCTACAACAGCTTGCTCTGAATGTGCACGTTAAACACTCTGACTTGACCTTAGATTTACTTTTATTTTTGTTACTAAAAGATAACAACTGTGCACGTGATATGCTGCCATTCATATAACAGCAGATTGATAAATAACAGCAGATTGAGGTGGTGATCTGGTTTTGTGGTCAACCTATATTGATTTCTTTTGCATTGTAGTTATAAAGCGACTGTACTTGCTAATATAGCAGTCACACAGCAATTTCAATAGTGCTATATTTTTCACGTAATATATTCTGACATAGAAATTGTATTGAAATGCATGCAGAAGTAAGTGGTGCTGTGCAACCTAAAGTTATACTCAAGATGCATGATCATGGTCTGAAAGGAATGATGCTCATTCTAATAATAGCAATGCGATCTGAATGACAAAACCATCATCCCTGATTAAAACAGTATCTATACACAATGCAGAGTCAAACGGGCACTTTGTCAAAGTACTGGTTGGTTCCAAGAATCTCGGTCTAGTGTTTCATCTGTAGGACAGCCACCTCCGAGGATATCGTTTACTAGACAGTACATCTCCCCCCCCCCCCCCCCACCCACTCAAAGAGGACTGCCACTCCCAGGCTAGTTTACTAAATCAAGACTAGCACAGGACAGAGCTCGTGGGAATAAATATAGCTGTGATGACATATACTCATGAATCAAAACAGATATACAAGTAAACCGCGAACTGAACTAGATAGCGATATAAACTCGTTTGGAAGATTATAAAATATGATTATTATTTATAGAAAAAAAACCCCACATTGTTGAAAACAATAAATAACAAACACAACATCCAGTTAAAAACATCTGTGTCAGATAACTATAGTATACACTAATTACCTTATAAAAATAAATCTATTCTGCAGCAAGTTCATGGACTTGTCTTGGGTGCTTATTTCAATGGATAATGCAACGCGACTAATGACATTGATATGATCATATTAGGATAGTGTGCTGGACCGTACAAACTTCATTTCCATTATACATACCCATGTTAAATGTTAAGCGATTGTCCAGAAGAAAACTAGAACTATATGTAGTTCTAACATGAGGTAATTAACAATGCACAGGCATCAGTTGAAACAAAAGAAACATCACACAATTATTGTTAAAGAAATGTGCTAACAAATAAACAATTACGTATTTATTAATGCAATAACATAAACTGAATCATTCAAGTCAATGTCAAATTTGCAAGTGCCATACTTAGCCACTGTTATCACATTTGTTTTTTAGAAATATTGTATATGTATATATGTATAATGTCTATATATATATTATATATATATATATATATATATATATATATATATATATATATATATATATATATATATATATGATTAAATTTCGAATATAAAATGTGCTATCATTAGGGGATTCCCCCAAGCATGCTTAACTGAAATAAGCAGTGACCTTCTGAGTTCACCATACAATTTGATTTCAGTATTGTTAAATCTGATCAAATTTTAAGAATTCGGAGAAACATCGAAAGCTGTACTGTTTGCAGCTAAAGATCGCCAGAAGCAAATTAACCGAGTTACAGAGACACGAATGAAAAAGAAAGGAAGATAAAACAATCCACCTAGAAGTTTACGATGCATTGGCCACACAAGGATGTGGGAAAGCAGTTTGGTCTTCGCTGTCAATGCAACAAAAACACGATTTGTTTGTTGTTCATCTCGATTATATATAACGATTAATGGGGCTATATCCAGCTGCCCCGTGATAATCTTTAGAAGGCCAAAGTTTGAGGGTGAATTTCTAGTCTTTTGGAAATACTTATCTCCCATGTACCTCGTGAAAGTGCCAGTTAACTCCACCAGAGGGCCAAATCCATGACCATACTGAAAAATATTGTGCCACTGGCGTAGCCACCATGAGGCAGACGAGGAGCTTGTCTCGTCTGGAATTTCCCCAGATTTATTTTATTTTTCCACTCTGGCTACGCCCAAGTGTGCATCCTCTTTATGCATTTATTATTTAGCCCAAATATTTTAAGAGCTTCGACGTTTTGTAATTGACCAGGGCCATTTTACATTTGAATGTCAAGATGACCTCATATTACAAAAAATAACCCCACCAGAAGACTATAAATCCATAAAGACTATAAATGTGTCATTTGAATAGATACCTTATTCGCGATTGTCTTAGAGAATAAACCCGTTACACTTTTTTTCTATTAGTAGCAAAGGATCTTTTATATACACCAGCCCACAGACAGAATAGCATATACCACGGCCTTTGATATACCAGTCGTGGTGCACTGGCTAGAGCTAGAAATATCCTAATAAGTAATATATGACTATTTTTCTATTTTCAGTATGGCCGCAGACGACCATCATGGAGTTGGCCCTCTGACGAAGTTAGCTCGGAGTTTAGCGAAGTATATGGGGGCTAATTTGTTTTCTGAATGTCCCAAAAGACTTGAAAATCGCACTCAAAATTTGGGCTCCCCCAAAAATGTCATGTGGCAGCTGAATGATATCACCGCACTAAATAGCGAGGGGAGACAACCAGAGCTGCTGGCTGGTTATATCCATTAAAAAAATTCCTTTAAAAAGAAATTTGTTTTCAAATTATATATCTTTGAACTACTCCTATTACGAACCCAACTCAAACAAAATTAAGACAAACCAACCCCCACCCCCCTCCACAAAAAAGAAAAACAGGAAAGAAAGAAAGAAAGAAGAAAAAAAGGAAAACACCATACATTTGCAATAACCAAAAGGTGAAGGACACGAAACAATGGAGGTACATTTTTGCCAAGCATAGACATAACCAGCTGCCGATGTCAGCGGTCGATATACAAATATATTTCATACTTTTGGCTCGACTCCGCCAGTGTTATTCAATTTTTAAATATACCCTTTAATGCAAGGACGACAAGTTAATACTGTCGATATGACCTAATTATATTTTAATACAAAGATGTAACCGATGAAAAAATACAAATGGAGTGCAGAAATTCAGTCATAAAAATATATACAAATATTCGTTGCACTTCCCAAGTACGAGTTCTAAAACAATACCGTGTATAACTTAACTCTTTAAACTACATGACATCATTTTGTGTTTGCCAAATCGTGATGACGTCATATTTAGTACCAACAAGGTCATTGATTTGTAAGCGTCAAATCGTCCAATAGTATTGTATATTACACCAATGCAGAATATTTCTCACTGAGAAAATATGGAAAATAGGTTCCCGGTTATGGGTGACCGATGGGGTAATAAAAGGTAAATATGTATTTTGAACTGCTACAGAATTTGAAGCTTAAGACTAGACCATGGACGGATCCAGAGGGGTCACAGAACAATTCAATTCCCACGAGCATACTTATTTCTAAATGTTTTGGATAGCATGCTACTGAATCCCCTACAAATCTCGCTTCCTTTGGGAGCTCGGCTCCTTAGCCTTCAACAAACTATAATTGCTCTTTTCATAATTTTGTGACCCCCTTTCAAAATTCTGCATCCGCCACTATAGACGTCTATATGCGTCTGTGTTCCCGTGAAAGTTTTCTTTGTTCTGCATCGATGTACATCATTCGAAGATATATTACAGATTTTGTAACATCCATTGTCTTATTTGATCCATCTGAGAATAACTAAAAGACAGAATAGAACAGACACGAATAACCAGAATCTTCAAAACGATCCACATCCAAATTCCACGACACCAAAATTCTTGAGAAAATAAACGATCTTCAATTATGTTCAGTTTGTTATGTAAAAAAGAGAATAAAGTAATTATGTACATAATATTAACAACACACTTTACGTGTCCTAAGTCCCAGGCGCGGATCCAAACGGTTGGCCTCTTCGAATATGGAAATCAAGGTCCGAATTTACAAAGTCTGTTTATGTCGTACACGCCTGTAGCTACATATATTTACAATGCTTAAACACCTGTGTTTCAGAAAGACAGGCTTCGTAAATTCGGACATATGAATGTATTTCCTTTTAGTGGATTAAGGGAGATGCAACACCTTGATCTACAGGTTTTGTTTTTAGAGTCAGATGTCCTGCATATAACGCACATTACTAAAGTACTGTCGGAAATAGAATAAAAATTATTTTCGTCGATTATTTCTTACATATTAAACAGACAAGTAAATATTTTGTAAATGTCTATTTAATGATAGTGTACCTAATTTAGCATTTACTTGTTTTGGCTCTCTTTGAGGTAAAAGGTGGTGTTTACTCATGAAATTAAAAGAAAGATATCAGTAATCAGGTGATTTGTGACCTTTATTGGAACAGACTATATCACATTGTGATGGACATGTGTCAATTTCATTGCTGTGAGGGATCGTTTCTGATGACGGTTTACCTCTATCCCTCTCCCCAAAAAAATATTTGTAGACATTTATAAGTAACTTTTGAGCAAAACTGTCAAGAACCATTCTGAGTTTGTGATCTATTATACCGGTATTAAAGGTGCTATTCAAAGTTGCATAATGACAGCTATTGCAAATCATGTTTTTATTACATTTTGCTTTAACATTTAAAGACTACACCTTTAACTATATGCCCAAAAATGATTATAGGAAATAATTTTATCTGTCAGTAGAAAATACCTTTTTATTGGAGAATCTTTATCACAAACAGATGCTCACATATAATTTCTAATGTACTTATATTGAATTTATATTCACTAAATATGCTGGTCATAATTAATAATTTATGCTGTAATTCAAAATAATCAGTTAACTTGCAGTTTTAAACTAAAAGTTTGTTTAAGTGTAAATGAAATTGACACATATCCACCAAAACGTATTGTAGTCTGTTCCAATAAAGGTCACAACATCTGTTCAAGAATAAACACCACCTTGTACATCAACGAGAGCCAAAACAACTAAATGCTAAATTAGGTAGAGTATCATTAAATAAGTATTTACCAAATATTTACTTGTCAGGTTAATATGAAAGAAATAATTGACGAAAATAATTTTTATTCTATTTCCGACACAACTTTAGTAGTATACGTTTTAAAACATCCGCGCGTCTGGCTCAGGTACATTTATTTAAGTTACCATAGTCATTTTGAAAAGAAACAAAACGACAACAACAATTTTAATAATAAATAATAATAATAATAATAATAATAACATCGGCAATATGCCCTTCTCCTCGTTGTAATGCCAAGGTTTACCAGTCACGTTATAAATATCACAAGTACATCCATATGCACACTGACGAATTCCTTGGGAAATGATACATCAGTGTTTCGTCTTTCCAGAACAGACTCGTGTGCTGGTTACACTGATGTAGGACATTACTACCATCTTTTTCCCCCCTTGATGTGTATAGGTTAATATCACACGACTCGTTTCCTTCACAATATAACCTTTGTATTTAAGATGACTGCAATGCAAAACCAATTTGTTCCAGCACTGTTAATGCTAGTGTAGTAAGCTAGCTTTGCAATCTTCCTTCTGGAAAAGAGAAAACATCTAGGAATATTCTATTCTCTTCTGATCACATACTCGTTAAATTTCATTCCATTTTAGTTTATTTCCAACATTTTACAAAAAAAAGGTCCAAAGACGCTGGTTTTTGGTACACAGTCCAGACACCTGGACTTCCGTAGGACACAGTTTAATGGTTAGAGTTTACTGAAGCAGAAGTCAGTTTACTGACTCTACATATGATTCCCAAATCTGTCCTGTGACTCTGGATTGTAGTCGATGCATGGGCGCGAACATGGTACATGTTAGCCTCCTATCTTTACCAGAGGCACGGCTGTGCCTAAGAGGAAGGGCAGGGAGCAATAAAAATATGAATAAAAGGTGCCGCGTTTAGTTTATAAAATGCTATTTTGTTTAGCTGAAGACCTTTTATTGCTGTCTCATGATATCTTTTTACGTCCCCTGTTTCTCGTTTGACTGCCCTTCTTCACCATGTATCTCAGGCTATATATAGAGTCCTCAAAACTCCATAGAGGTTGATATATCGTCATACTCTGAGCAATATGCATAAAAGTCCAAAGAATTTAACAAGTATACTGTGAAATCACTTCTATTCGTGGTGATCCAATTTTCGTGTAATTCGTTGCGGTCCAATTTTCAAGTAATTCGTACACTAGTATATATATTTATTTGTTATATGTATAGAATCCTCTGATGCTACCGGTTGGTGGCCTTGAGGAAATACAGATCGGTTCTGTTCTGTACAGTCAACGAATTAAAAAACACAACGAAAATATAACATACATACATATATATATCGAACGAATTTGTGATACTACTCTTTTCATCCACGAATGTTCGTACCGAACGAAATGTTTTGGGTTTTTGTTTTACCAAAACCACAACAACAGAAGCCCACGAAGCCCACGAAGATAAATGATTTCACAATAAATATATTATGTAATTAACAAAATCTTGCAGCAACAATACAAGAAGATGCTAAGCGATTAGATGCGGCGCAGATCCCAACACGCCGGCGGTGGAGGCGACCGTGAAAGACACACACAGAATAAAACACAGTCTGTCGATCACCATGGCTGCGAACTTCCAGTCGTTCTTCACGCTCGTGTGTTCGTCGTCCTTCTGAAACTTGGCGGTTATTTTCCTGACTTCCTTGAGAATCGACACGATGTCCTGCCTCACGGAATGCAGCACGATGCCCTGCGTGATCGACTCCTCCGGTTTCGGCGGAATCCCGTTCTGCTGGACGATGCAGATGTCGTCGTCCATATCCAGAACGTTCGCCATAAGACTCTTGGACTTCTCCTCCAAGCTCATGTCTGCCAGACGAGACAGACGCAAGGAATATTTGTGGTTTCCTCCCGGACGCTTCATGAAGAGTACGGCGGCCAACCAGTGGCATATCACAACCTTGATCTGTAATGATAATTTAAATAGAAATATAATTTTAAGGCAGGTATTCTCCAAGTATAGTTCTACTGCTTAAAGGGACATTCCTGAGTTTGCTGCTATGTTTCAGATGTTATCGACTAACAGAGACTTTATAACGATTGTATTTACATATCAAATATATTTTTGTGCATAAAATATTAGTGGCTGTATATTAAACATGTTTCTGATCGTTCTAATATTTGTACTAGGTTAAATTTCATCTTATTTTCTAAAATATAGTTTTTTTTGTACGTACGAAATTATTTTAAGACAAAATCCAGTTTGGGCTTCTTACAAATATTAAGACGACCAGAAACACACTGAATATACAGACACTGATATTCCAAACAAGAAAATATATTCAATATGTAAGTTTAATAGTAGAAATATTTTATTAGTCGGAAACATCTTACAATGCAGCAAACTTAGGAATGTTCCTTTAAATTAATACATGGCCGAAAATAGTTGCGTATCTCCTAAATCCAAGGGCCATAACTCTGTGGAATTGGTCATGAAAGTTAAAACTTTATTTGCTACAGAACATGGTAAAGCTATATACTAAAATTTCAGCTCAATATTGTTTCATCAGGCAATGCAAAAAAAAAAAAAAGCGCCCCCCTCCCCCCCAAAATATGTTTTTTTTTAAATTTCATATCTCCGAAGTTCAAAGATCATAACTCTGTCAAAAATGGGTAAATCGCCACGAAAATCAAACTTGTTTCGTGACAGTACAGGATAAAGCTGTACACAAATTTCAGCTCAATGTCGCAAGACTTTGTGAAAAAATCCATCCGGAAAACTATATGTGGGACAGACCGGCGGACAGACGGACAGGCAGAATAACGGATATGACACCTATAGTCTTATCCAGGTGGACCGTAATGGGAATAATATAAAAATGTATGATCAGTTGAACACGAAGAACATATCATTTCCATAAACCAAGAGACATGCACTTTTTTAATGCCATTGCAACTTTCTTAATTCCCAAGTTTGTATTTAATCAACCCTGGCAATTAACCACGGCAACCGGCAATGCCGTGGAGATTGCTTAGGTGTTTTCGATTTTTCGCTGCATTTATTTTTCCTTCGACCTTTCAATTTTCTATGTCACTTTTCTTAATTAACACATTAGCGGGGAAAATGTCGTAATGACTATTTCCCCCTAGCATATTTATTGCTGTGGTCATTTTCGTAATGGGCAGGCTTCAAATATAATATGCACACTTGTTTGAGAAAGAACATTATGAAGGGCCCGTCGCATTTGCCGTATTTTAAGCAGTATGCTGGAGTGATGTCTTTAAATACAGATTTTATTTCTGCGTTTTATTGTTGTTGTTGTTTTGGTTTTTGTTGTTTGTTGTTGTTTTGTTGTTATTTGTTGTTGTGTTTTTATTTGATATTTTTGTTGTATTATACTAAAAGGCAAAGGTTATTGTGACACACAAAAGACAAAGATAATTGATGATTCGTTTTTACTGCCGTGTATATCATGGAAAGAGAAATGTCCGAAGGTATGGAAACGAACAATAGTCCATGAAAAGGGCGCACCTGCCATATGCAAATGAGCCACATCACTAGAGGGGGTCTAGAGCGAAGTTCATACAGTTTGTAGCGAGTATGTCCACCTTGAGCATTGATACGGGCCTGGCACCGTCGTCTCATTGAGGCCACTAAACGCTGGAGAAAGGTCCTGGGAATACCATTTCGCAAATGCGTGGTTCGGATCCATGTGTCTTGGCGTGGGGTTGTCACGGGTGGTCGGCCGCTACGGGGACGGTCCCTGACCTGGTTGTTTTGTTGATATCGTTGCCATAAGTGCCATATGGTGTTTCTGTGGACTTTGAATTGACGTGCGACGTCACGCTGCGAGGTCCCAGATTCAAGCATCCTTATGACTCGCCATCTGTCATTTTCACTGAGGCGTGATATGACGAAATTGCATCAAACAGTTCACTAATGGTGTTTTTCTGATTTCTGAACTTCTGAAAGCTGCACAGAGTGGCAATGATTTGCGACTGAATGTCTGGCCTTTTATGGTGAACACTGGACAGGAGTTCTCCCGAATATTCCATGTTTCGTGCACAAAGCATGCAATCGCTGCAACAAGTGCTTGGTTGCATTTCTTCGAGCTGTTTTATGCACATTTTCTCTGGTTTACATCCATAAATCCATTCACAAATTTATTACTCCAAACAATCCATGTCACAATAACTTTTGCCCTTCAGTATATTATTACTATTACATTAAAACAAATGTGATGGTTAAGGTATTTGAGCCATCTCTACATACCCAGCTTGGCGAAATGTGCGTGTCTCGTGTCCTTTAGTGTAAGTTGAGCACAATAATTGTAATTTCGTTTCTGCGTTTGATTGTTGTTGTTGCTGTTATTATTATTATTATTATTATTATTATTGTTGTTTTTGTTTTTGTTGTTGTGGTTCCTCTTCTTCTTCTTGTTTGTTGTATTATTATTACTAGTATATTAAAGGCATATTGTCACAGACCTCTGATCTATTTAATGGTCTAACAAAGTATTACCTGAACAAATGTAATTTGATTTGTCCCTTAATGTACTTTATTCAACCATCTTCATAACCACCATACTCCCTTTATTAATGATATTTTGTAAACATAATTGAATTATGGCAATGGTCCATAATTCAAAAACTAAAATTGCCGAGACGGTTGCTAGACTTGGTTTCCAACAATTAATGTAAATTTTAATATTTATTATCCATTTTTAGAGAAATAAGGTCTTTAAATCTGTGACAGTATGCCTTTAAAACAAAAGTGATGGTTAACGTATTTGAGACATCTCTACATACCCAGCTTGGCATAATGTGCGTGTCTGGAGTCCTGTAGTGCAAGTTGAGTACAATAACCGTGAACAGCACGGAAAGTGAACACATGATCATGATGCACGCGAAGTATATACCTGTAAAAAATACAAGCAACTTTTAAACGAAACACAAGTATCTGTTATATAAACAACAGGTATCTGTTACAAAATGATAAACGAAACATAAATAAATTACTATAGAAAACAGATATAGATTAATTATATATTATTTAAAACAAATATATATTATTGAAAACAAGTATTTCGTTTATAAAATCGAATATTTGATATAAAACAATACAAGTTTCTGTTAGGTAAAACAATTTACTATAGAAAACATACATATCGGTTATTGAACACAAATATTTAAAATAAAAATAAAAAACGTATATTTAATATAATATATACATAACTGTTACTCAAACAAACTATTATTAAAAAAGCCCTCAAGTAATTATTCTGGGTAATACTATTAACACACACACACACACACACCACACACACCCACACACACACACACACACATTCGTGTTGCAGGCGAAGTGTTTACTGGTAATTGCATCAAACACGAACGATTGTTATAGAAACACAAGCAACTATTGTTTAGAAAACTATTATGAAAGCAAATCACTATGAGAGAAAGCACAAATATTCGCGCAGAAACAAGTTGCGTTTAAAGAAAACACCATTAAGTGTTATATTGTTTTTAAAATTATAAATCAGCCGAAAAAAAGAAGAAAGGAAAACAGAAAAGAAAAAGAAAGAAAGATAGAGAGGAAACAATAAAAGGAACAGAGAGAGAGAGAGAGAGAGAGAGAGAGAGAGAGAGAGAGAGAGAGAGAGAGAGAGAGAGAGAGAGAGAGAGAGAGACAGAGAGAGAGAGAGAGAGAGAGAGAGAGAGAGAGACAGAGAGAGAGAGAGAGACAGAGAGAGAGAGAGAGAGAGAGAGAGAGAGAGAGAGACAGAGACAGAGAGAGAGAGAGAGAGAGAGAGAGAGAGAGAGAGAGAGAGAGAGAGAGAGAGAGAGAGAGAGAGAGAGAGAGAGAGAGAGAGAGAGAGAGAGAGAGACAGAGAGAGAGAGAGAGACAGAGAGAGAGAGAGAGAGAGAGAGAGAGAGAGAGAGAGAGAGAGAGAGAGAGAGAGAGAGAGAGAGAGAGACAGAGAGAGAGAGAGAGAGAGAGAGAGAGAGAGAGAGAGAGAGAGAGAGAGAGAGAGAGAGAGAGAGAGAGAGAGAGAGAGAGAGAGAGAGAGAGAGAGAGACATAGAGAGAGAGAGAGACATAGAGAGAGAGAGAGAGAGAGACAGAGAGAGAGAGAGAGAGAGAGAGAGAGAGAGAGAGAGAGAGAGAGAGAGAGAGAGAGAGAGAGAGAGAGAGAGAGAGAGAGAGAGAGAGAGAGAGAGAGAGAGAGAGACAGAGAGAGAGAGAGAGAGAGAGAGAGAGAGAGAGAGAGAGAGAGAGAGAGAGAGAGACAGAGAGAGAGAGAGAGAGAGAGAGAGAGAGAGAGAGAGAGAGAGAGAGAGAGACCAGAGAGAGAGAGAGAGAGAGAGAGAGAGAGAGAGAGAGAGAGAGAGAGAGAGAGACAGAGAGAGAGAGAAAGAGTCGTTTTGTCATTATAAACTCGATAATAGAACAGTGTAGGATAGGTTTGCCTAAAAGCCCAAAACACAACATTATAATTAAAGCTTTTAATGTTCCTTTTCACAAATACGGATAGCAGAGATGCTCTCCCAATGCTGAAAAAAATATCACAGATAAAAACGCTAAATTTAATTTAATGATTCCACTAGACTACGTTGATCAACCACTGTCCATTGAATGTGAAACATTTGATAATTCTGGCCGATATTTGTCAAAAGAAACCATTTTAATGTTTACATTAGCGAAAAGAACTCTTTTATATGAACAACACGACACGAGCTTTAATATACTAGTCGTTGAGCAATGATTGAGAAGGGGCAAACCTCAATGGGTGGACAGTACCTGCTTGATAAGCACTTTCTATGCCCAGTTTAAACGCCATTTCCAATTTTCAAAGAAGCACTAGAAATAGTTATCAGAATTGTCAAGTTGTCATGAATCCAAGTTAATAGATATTCGCCTAGATGTAAAATAAAATGACCGAGTATTTGACGCCCATTACGGAAATAGTACAATGGTAGAGAAAAATAATCATAAACACATAAAAGACATGAAAAATATAACCTTTTCGTGATATAGATTTTGGAATCAAGAGTACATAAAAACTATAAAAGACTTAATGGCGAACATATATCTGTCAAAGATGCATTGATGCTATCGATGTCATCTTGACAAAGGAAGGAATCTGTCCTATAAATCCACAGAATGTGTTATCATGAATATAAATAACATTATTCCATTGATGTTATGGTCGCCATTTTGGGAGTTGTAGATGAAATAGTTTACGTTATCAAAGCATTATGTTGGATGTTGTAGATGAAATAACGTTCATTCTCAAAGCATTATATGACATGTACGTTATCAAAGCATTATGTTGGATGTTGTAGATGAAATAACGTTCATTCTCAAAGCATTATATGCCATGTACGTTATAAAAGCATTATGTTGGATGTTGTAGATGAAATAGTGTTCATTCTCAAAGCATTATATGACATGTACGTTGTCAACGCATTATGTTGGATGTTGTATTTAAAATAATGTACGTTGTCAAAGCATTATGTTGGATATTTTAGGTGAAATAACGTACGTTGTCAAAGCATTATTTTTATTAGTCCTGCATAATCAGCTGTCAAAAGCTACTCTGCTGACACACACACGCCTGTTATGTTTCAGTTGGATGATAAACAGACAAAATCTATAAAGGGTTCACTTGATGCATACACTGACTCAGGTGGGAACCTGTTTTACAGGGATTCATAATTGGATGTCATCGCAGGTGTACATATTCCATTGAGCTATATAACCTGTGCAAATTTGGGTTTTTAAGCTAGTCTTTGGAGTGGCAGGAGGAATGAAAGACCATGTTACGGATCTTCTAAGGGCGTGGCTGTCCTCTTAAGGACGAACACCTGATAGTGGACCATGGAGACAATAACAACTTTGTCTAACGTCCTTTTGACTCTGCACCGTGCATGATACGATTTTGATAATGGAATACGGTTTTGTCTTCAAATTGTTTAAGACATCTCTGCGTACCAAGTTTGATATAATGTACTAAGGACACCCATATAGATGTTATAATATATACACAGTATTTGTAAATAAATTAGCCATGCATATCCAAAACATATAGAGACAAACACACGTTAAACTACGATTTACGGCAAAACCAATTCGAGGTCTCTTAAAATGTTGTCCACTCAATACAAGTCAGTTTGTATTAGATTTTATACAATAGTAGTGAATCGGTTACCATGTAGTAATGGCCTCTTCAGGGTGTATACTAACAAATCAAATCCCATAGACGACAACAGTAACATATGTGGCTAAAACTCCTACCTGCAGCGTATCAATCGACATAAACGCCACGGATATAAATACTACCACCCCTCACCCTTAAAGTGAATCAAAACAAATTGAGGGTCAAGCTGCTCATTTCGGAGATAACGGGTAGCGTCTATGACTATCCTAGTTCCGCACAAAATTCGAGTACTTTCCTTTGTACTTTCCATGTACCGCATACATGTTTCAAGCACACGGCTACTTGACACAGTGGTACTAGATGAACTAAAATTGCATACATTTTTTCCCCAGATGAAACTATTTTTTTTACAACCAACACACTCACATTTATCACAAGACTTGTGGTGTTCACTTCTCTATCAAAAGTTGTGTGCACCTCGAACTATTTGGTTTAGTACTACCTTCAGCAAATATGACAGGATGTAAAATGTCCACTGAGATCTGTCTTATGCAAGTTGAGATCGTCAAACCACTCCTGGATATTGTCTGTCTGGTTACACACGAAACACCTGCCATTGAATTTTGGGTGCTATCACAAACTTGTCAAAACATCAGTTGGACTAGTGCACGATTCTGAATGTGCTAATAGTTTTCTTATCATGATTTGGACATTGCAACATAATTTAAAACACCTTAGTGAATTGGTATTAACACAATCACTTGTTTTGATATGGGTTTTACCATTACACAGTTGATACCTACAATGTATATATGCACTTGGAGCGTAGTGGGGTTTTTTTAAGAATAAAAAATAAAACCAAAACCTATGGTTGATACATCTTGAGTAATTCCACACAAAAATGTTTGAATCATGCATACTAAAACAAAAAGAAGGTGGGGTAACAGATAATCGAAACTACAAAAATATAGAAGAAATCTTCATCAGGTTTGGAGTCTAATGACTTCACCACAAGGGTGGAACAACACACTAGAGAATGGCTATAAAATTTCGCACCACTCTAAAAACGCCACACTTCTGTTGGATCTCAGTACCATCCCAACATACACGGAAGAAGCGTTCCAAACATGGATTTAGGCGGGGAATCAAGGGGCGCAGTGCCCCTATAGTTTGCCAAGTAATCTAAAATGTTTTATATTGGGCAATGAGTCTTGTTTATCATAGCTACAGAACTACATCACATTAATGTTACGCCTCACGTTATCCTGAAGGATTCTAGATCTGCGGGGTCTAAAAACAAGATAACTAATGAAACACTCTATATTTTAACTTTATTTTTGTTTTTGCTTATACCATCATAATGTTGAACGCTATCAAAAACACACTTCATCTATCTACACTGTCTGTTAAAGACAATGGTTAAAGGTGTTATATCATAAATACTAGTGCCATATTATGCTATTTTTTATATTAATTTGTAACAATATATACAAATTAACCGATCCCCAACTATCTTTACATAAATAACTCGGGTATATCGAAATTATAATAACATCGACGAATCAACAAAATCAGGCAAGGAGAGTTGATAGAGCCGTCTGAGACAGGCGAGTTGCACAAAGATAACAAACTTGTCAGAAACATCCGCCTGGAATAACGTTATGGAGTGTTGGGCGAAACTGAACGCGCCCAATTCCGTCGTTGTCCACTAAACATTTTCCAATATTGTTTATACTAATAATTCAACTCTTTGACTGTAATTGTATAAATATAATTTTAATTGAAGATATGTTTACATTTCAAAGCAAAAAGTTATTCAACCGTTTTGACGTAATAAAGCTGCTACTGTGCGAATTTGAGAGTACCATAAATGTTTACTCAAAGAGAAGTCAGTACATTGATCTTTGCACCTTCCCACCGAGCCGCCAAAACTCATTCTATGTTGAGTTGGTAAATTGTCTTAATGAGCTAGATTCCAAATAAAAAAAGGAGAAAAAAGTAATTTGTGGCGCCAAAGATGCGCTACTCTACATAAACAATCAATGGTTGTTTTACCATAACCAATTTACTCGATCTTAGAACCAGTGTATCATTTAAGACAGTCAGATTCAGAATTTCTACAAACCCTTCGACACTGAAGAATTTATTTATTTCCTTATTTATTTATTTATTTATTTAAACTATTTATTTATTTATATATTTCTTGATTTATTTTTGTTTTATTATAGGCAGTTTCCTGGTCTGTAGTTTCGAAAAAGAGTCTGGGAGCGACCGAAACTAATTATATACATAGCTGTTTCGTTCCATCGGCATTTCCAACCTTTCTACCGAGCACCAACTGTTGTTTCTTACCAATAAGAGGCAGGGCGTCCGAGGTGGGAGGCATGGTTTCTGCTACGAGGAGCAGGAATACCATCAAAGATAGCAGAATTGTCACACCTAGAAAAAACAACCAGCTATGTTACAACACAAAACCACTCGCTCGACTAAACTGCAGAAGCGAATATCCAGTAACCCGTGGCTACAGAGGACCAGGCTTGCCTCCTTGGACAGTTCATTCAACAGCTACTACTTGCACTAAGGATCTAACACAACTAACCATGCTGAAGTCACCAGTTTTAGAACAAAGCACACAAATCCAATACCATAAATTCTGTATTTACCTGGACATTAAAATTTCATTTGTGGCAAGTATTTTTTACAAACAAGCAAGACTGTAGTCGCACACGCTTGTGCATCGACCGAGAACTTAAACGTCTGCACAAAAATCAAAACAATTACTGAACATTTAATTTCATGGTCTAAGGTTATATGACTTCAAAGTCCAGATTCAAAACATTTACAGTCTACACACTTTTAAAAGAACACACTGTTTTAATGGCAAGACTTTTAAATGTTTTTGATGCTAAAATGTTTTTGTTTTGTTATATAAACGTGGGCCCAAACGCTGTTATTAATTTATAATTAACATTTTGGGATTATTGACTTAATGAGATCTGTTTAAAAACATTAAAACAGAGTTATTGACAAAATATTGCATTTCTGGGTTTAAAACGTAAAGTAATTAACGAAAATTGAAACGAGTATTGTTTCCGTGTTGCTTTTAATTTAATATTTCTTTGTTTTACTTTTAAAATACTCCC
>NC_054700.1:16550575-16558075 GCF_016097555.1 Gigantopelta aegis | reverse complement strand
GGGATGATGATGTTGAAGCCGTAGTACAACGTACGACGTCGTATGTGGATCGTAAAGGTGAGGTCGATGTAAAACTCGGGACAGCATTCATATGCGAGGATGTTTCTCTTCACTGGAAGACCTGGGGAAAAAGAAAAGAAGAGAATATTTGTTTAACGACATAAACACATTTTAAATTAAAGTTTGTTTTGTTTAATGCCACCACTAGAGCACAACGATTTATTAAATATAGGCTTTTGGGTGACAAACATTTGGTAATTTTGACATGTAGTCTTAGAGAGGAAACCCGCTACATTTTTCCATTAGTAGCAAGGGATCTTTTATATGCACCATCCCATAGACAGAAAAGCACATGCCACGGTCTTTGATATACCAGTCGTGGTGCACTGACTGGAACGAGAATAGCCCAATGGGCCCACCGACGAGGATCGATCCTAGACCGACTGTGCATCAAGCAGACGCTTTATCGCTGGACTACGTCCCGCCCCAGGCACTCCAATGAAAAGTGTAAGTAAATAAGTAAATTGTTCCATAAAAGGGACCTTTAATTTTTGTTAAGGGGGACAGCACCCCCTCCCCGATCCCCTCTCTTGGATCCAACCTTGCATTTCTGGCTTTTCATACTGTACCTAAAAGTTCCCATTCGCCGTTCCGGATAAAGCTGGACGTGTCTCCCCCTGACTCCTTATCCGCGGTCAGGTTCAGAAGTCGCCCGTCGTGGGTCCAGGAGCCGAATTTGAGTTCGCATTTCTGGTCGTCGAAGGGAAACCACTTGATGTCTATGAGGCACGTGCTCTTGAACATGCCCGGCGGCACCCACAGCATCTTGCCGGTGGACGACGCGATGACGTTCGTGTGATATGTGCTGTCGTACGCGTCGTCTGCACTGTTGGGAGAGAGAAAAAAGGTTATTTAGTAACAGGACACTAGGTTGACTGTCTGGGTGATTAACGCATTAGCTGGATGAAAGACTGACTGACTGTCTGACTAACTGACTGACTAACTGGTTGGTTGGTTAGTTGGTTGGCTAACTGACTGGCTGATTGACTGACTGATTGGCTGGCTGGCTGGCTGCTGACTACTGACTGGCTGACTGACTGTCTGACTAGTTGGCTGAGTGAGTGTGTGAGTCACTGTCTGAATTATCGATTGGCTGAACGACTGACTGACTGACAAACTGGTTGGCTGCCTGACTGATTATCTGACAGGCTGACTGACTGATCGACTGTCTAAACTTATTGACTAATTGCTAGTAAACTGACTGATAGACTGGCGGACTGATTCGCCGACATAATGACTGACTAACTGGATGAAATGACTGAATGACTCACTAGCGAACTAAACTGCCTAATCTGGCTGGCAAAATTGACTGACTGTCTGAATGACTTACCGACCGAATGAATGAATGGTTGATTAAATGAATGAATGAATCAATGATTGAATGAATGGTTCGTTCATTGCCTAAACGTACTGACTAAAGTGATTGACTCACTGGTTAATTTACTGACTTAAGTGACGAACTACCTGTCTGACTTACAGACTCTTTGACGTCAAAATACTCGTACACTGCTCAAGGTCCTTACCTGTTGTACATGAGAATATCGGGTTTCCAGGCCCTTACCTGTTGTACATGAGAGTATCGGGTTTCCAGATCCTTACCTGTTGTACATGAGAATATCGGGTTTCCAGATCCTTACCTGTTGTACATGAGAATATCGAGTTTCTAGGTCCTTACCTGTTGTACATGAGAATATCGGATGTCCAGGTCCTTACCTGTTGTACATGAGAATATCGGGTTTCCAGGTCCTTACCTGTTGTACATGAGAGTATCGGGTTTCTAGGTCCTTATCTGTTGTACATGAGAATATCGGGTTTCCATGCCATGTTAGCGCGTACTCGTACACTGCTCAAGGTCCTTACCTGTTGTACATGAGAATATCGGGTTTCCAGATCCTTACCTGTTGTACATGAGAATATCGGGTTTCCAGGCCCTTACCTGTTGTACATGAGAATATCGGGTTTCCAGGCCCTTACCTGTTGTACATGAGAATATCGGATTTCCAGGTCCTTATCTGTTGTACATGAGAATATCGGGTTTCCAGGCTCTTACCTGTTGTACATGACAATATCGGGTTTCCAGGCCCTTACCTGTTGTACATGAGAATATCGGATTTCCAGGTCCTTACTGTTGTACATGAGAATATCGGGTTTCCAGGCTCTTACCTGTTGTACATGACAATATCGGGTTTCCAGGCCCTTACCTGTTGTACATGAGAATATCGGGTTTCCAGGTCCTTACTGTTGTACATGAGAATATCGGGTTTCCAGGCTCTTACCTGTTGTACATGAGAATATCGGGTTTCCAGACCCTTACCTGTTGTACATGAGAATATCGGGTTTCCAGACCCTTACCTGTTGTACACGAGAATATCGGGTTTCCAGGCCCTTACCTGTTGTACACGAGAATATCGGGTTTCCAGACCCTTACCTGTTGTACACGAGAATATCGGGTTTCCAGGCCCTTACCTGTTGTACACGAGAATATCGGGTTTCCAATTTCCAGTCCTTACCTGATGTACATAAGAATATCGGGTTTCCAGGCCCTTACATGTAGTACATGAGAATATCGGGTTTCCAGTTTCCAGGTCCTTACCTGTTGTACATGAGAATATCGGGTTTCCACACCATGTTTGCGCGCACCCGTACACTGCTCACGTTGCCAAACTCACTGGGGTCCCACACCATATTTACGTCCGTCCACGTCTGAAAGATGTAAAACAGTGACCATACCTACTTCATCATAATATTATGTGGGGTCATCACACGATATAACTCAGTTATACGTTTTTTTTTTGCACTGGTATGGTTATACGCAGGTTAATTAATTAATGAATTAATTTATTTATGCATTTATTGTTTATTCTCATTCCAGCCAGTACACCACGACTGGTATATCAAAGGTCATGGATGGTGCATATAAAGATTCCTTGCCACAAATGGAAAAATGTAGCGGGTTTCCTCTCTAAGACTATATGTCAAATTTACCAAATTTTTGACGTTCAAAAGCCGATGATTAATACAACAATGAATGTACTCTAGTGGTGTTATTAAACTAAACAAACAAATATTTATTTATTTATTTATTTATTTATTCGCTTGTTTGTTTATTTGTTTATTCACAAATATCTTGTGACAAAAAATAGGTCAGGTCATCTACATGACATCCAGGAATGTATTTTGTGTTTGTTACTAATGACAACTGACTAATTACTTAAATAACCTTTAATTAAAAACGAACAATATATGAGCATTAATTAATATTATACTTTAGCGAACAGATAAAAATGAGTTTATGCGAATTTTTTTGGTGTATAATTTCATACGCCATATTCATAAACTAAAATATTTTGGCAAAAAAACACAATACTCTAGAAAAATATTAGATAGAATTGGTTTTGTATTCTGTATCCTACTATCCTACATTCTTATTACATAATAACACATTTATAACTTATTTTTGCGCTTATATCCAATTAAAGTTCAAGCACGCTGTCCTGGGCACACACTTCAGCTATCTGGGCTGTCTGTCCAGGACAGTAGGTTAGCTGTTAGTTGGTTAGTGGCTAGTTAGAGAGAAGACGGTGTAGTGGCCTTACACCTACCCACTGAGCCCTTAAGAACTCGCTCTGGGATGGAGCCGGTGCAGGGCTGCGAACCCCGTACCTACCAGCCTGTAATCCGATGGCTCACATGTATTAACCAATAATTAGTTTAGTGTCCTGTTTGCCTGTACCATGCTTGTACAGATATTACGTTTTACATCCAGTTCCAAATGTGGAATGTTTATATGGACAGTTTATCTTATCTTATATTATGTTATGTTATCTTATCTTATATGGAACATTTGCAATGTAAAAAAGAGAGATATAAATTAAATCATGGATATTACGTATAATTAACTAAATTTTTGACAAATACCCAAGAGTTTGTTGTTTAAGCAATTTGTTTTCTGTTAACTAACGGAACATACATTTCCTACAAATTATTACACTTACATACGTAATTTTATGAATGGAAATAAACTGGCGTGGGCTGGTTCTTATAACAGACAGATAATGAAACAACCAAGTTTGAACATAGTCTGAACAGCAATAATGTAAACTCTTTGAATTGTAACATAACGAGTCGATAGTTTCTAATACTGTTACCTTGGTTACGAAAAACATTTTGAATATATAATCCATATTGATTGTGCGTTTATTATTAAACAGTGATTGTTTTTTTTATCCTATTGTATTTTAAACAAACATTGCTTCGTTTACTTTCCCCTCTGCCTTAACGATCTGACGAGTGGACAATAAACCGAATACAGGCTATATTAAAGTTTGTTTTGTTTAACGACACAACTAGAGCATATTGATCTCTTAATCATTGGCTATTGGCTGTCATACATTTGGTAATTTTGACATAGTCTTAGAGAGGAAACCAGCTTCGTTTTTCCATTAGCAGCAAGGACTCTTTTATATGCACTTTCCCACAGACAGGATATCACATACCACGAACTTTGATATACGAGTCTTGGTGCACTGGCTGGAACTACAAATAGTCCAGTGGACTCATGGATGGGGATTGATGCAACACAGACGGCACACCAAGTGAGCGCTTTAGAACTGGGCTACGTCTCGTCCCCAAAATACAGGCTATATATTATTAAGTGAACCAAAACACTGTATTTACAGCATAAAATGACATATAAATATTTTAAATGAGATGTCGGTTAATGAATTTTTTATTTATTTATTAAACAATGCTCCTGGCGGAAAGAAACCACAAAACCTCCCACAATCCCCCACCCCAAAAGTGTCAAAGTTAAAGTTTGTTTTGTTTAACGACACCACTAGAGCCCATTGATATATTAATCATAGGCTATTGGATGTCAAACATTTGGTAATTTTGACACTGAAACCCGCTACATTTACCATTTAGCAAGGGATCTTTCATAGACACCATCCCAAAGACAGAATATCACATACCACGGCCTTTGATATACCCCTCAAAAAAGACAGTTCTACACCCCCCCCCCCCCCCCCCCCCCCCACACACACACACAAACCCCCAAACAAATCCGAAAACGTACTGCGTACAGTACAGTAGAGAATAATGTAAGAAACGTTTAATATGAACTTACCATTCAAACGTCAAATATTAACTTACCTCACATATGTATAAAAATCAGAAAATGCAATTCCTGGTAATCAACTATCCAACTATCAATCGTTTGACATAATGAACTAGTCAACCCTACTTAAGCAGCTAACTGTCTTATGGTAATCAATAAATGGTAACAATTACTAACATTTAATTACACACACGTAAACATACATAGACGCGCGTGGGCGTACGCACATTCACACTCATAGACGCAAAATCACACACATATATAGACACACCTCACATGTACGCATATACGCATAACACACACACACACACAAACACACACAGGCACGCACACGCGCGCGCGCGCATCACGTCATACTCACACATGTAAGCGCGTAAAAATATTGTAAGGTAGTTCTTTTGAAAACTAAAAAATGTCTAAATACAAATTTAATATAGAAAAATACATTTACTAGTCTAACATTAAAAACATTCTTTCACAATTACAGGGTTGAGTTTACAAAGCCTGTTTATGTCTTACACTATCCAGTGTATTTATTTTTAAAGGGACAGTCCTGAGTTTACAAACCATTGTAGAATGTGTCCGGCCAATAGAGCCCTTCTCGATGACATAACATACAAATTAAATACATTTTATTATTTAAAATCCCCGTGTCTGTATTTAC
The DNA here is from genome assembly GCF_016097555.1 of Gigantopelta aegis. Taxonomy (NCBI): domain Eukaryota; kingdom Metazoa; phylum Mollusca; class Gastropoda; order Neomphalida; family Peltospiridae; genus Gigantopelta; species Gigantopelta aegis. The sequence goes on along the minus strand of NC_054700.1, from coordinate 16,552,232 downwards.
ACGGTGTTGTTGTCCTAATGCTTGTAGTAACCCAAACCAGATTTTGCCTCCCAATAATTTCGTACGTACGAAAATATATATATCACGAATTAAATAAAAACCGAGTGCTACGAACGTTAGTATACGACAGTAAACACATTCGATATACAGACACTGGTATTCTAAACAAGAAAATGTATTTAGTATGAAATAGCAGTCGCAAACAAGGCTCTGTTGTCGCAAACATCTTACAATGGCTGCAAATTCAGGACAGTCCCTTTAATGTTTAAACGCCTACGCTTAAGAAAAGAACAAGCTTCGTAAAATTCAGCCCACGCTGTCTAGTGTCTAGTTTAACTATTTGAAATCTAAGACAACAAAGGTGGAAAGAAACAAGAGTTAGAAAGCAAAACAAGCAACAGCAGGCGTACAAAATATAATTCATGAGCACATCCACACAAAGTAGTTCTATGGCGTGAAAGGCGTATTCGATTGCTAGTAACTAGAGTGTCGATTAAACTATCTTTGCACCTAAAATCTATGCACTGCAAGGTCAAATTAAGTAAAACCAGTGCATTAGACCTAAAATCTACACACTGCAATGTCAAATTAAGTAAAACCAGTCTATTATACCTACATTCTACACACTGCAATGTCAAATTAAGTAAAACCAGTCTATTATACCTGCATTCTACACACTGCAATGTCAAATTACATGAAAACAGTCTATTATTTAAAACTAGAACGTGAATGATGACAAAGAAATGTGATCCGATTTACGAAAACTGAATTTTTTTTTTACATTTGTTACGATGAATGAACCAATTGATTGATGAACAAGTGCACGGGAGAATCAGCGGGTTAATAAATTAAGCGAATTTTAAAGGGACATACCCTAGTTTCAACCCGTGAAAATTAACACTAAGTTTAGTTAATCTAATAACCTGTAACACATTTAGATAAAGTTACAATTGAGTGATACATGAATTTGTGACTTTGAAATGGTGAAATACGCTCTAAAAATAGATTAAAAACTCGACTCCGTAACTGTTACTTCTCAGACGCACGTGCGTTTTTAAAAATATGAGAAATGCATTTTGTGACATTAAAAACACCAGTATTACCAAAAACACTTCGAATGTACGGACATTGATAATCTAAACAATAAAATCTAAGTAAAGTATGATTTAAGTTATCAAAAACGGTTATAAAAGTCAACAATCTGCGTTAGTGTTTAAAAACTAGGGTATGTCCCTTTAAATTCAGAGAAAAAAAAAGTGCTCTTGTTTAAATACCCCCACCTCTACCCTACACGTCGTAATCACATAGTGCGACACATACATCAAATACAATGTCAGGTAAAATACGAAAAATGACCTTTTTGCAAGATAAATTAGCTTATATTACTCTTCCACTTTTCACCCCACCAAAGTTACTTTTCGGTAAGTACGGCCCTTCACACTCGGTGGGAACGTGATTATGGTAATCGCGAGGACGTGGTTTAGACGAAAACAGATAAGAAACCCGCTGTCGTAACATGTGTTACTCCATCTGATCAGCAGCAATGACATTTTTTATAGGCCTACATTTTCCTAAAAATTAAATTATAGGATAACCCATACCACAGCCTTTGATACTGCAAATGTGAAAGAATGGATAATGTCTGATTTGTCCGCTG